>NW_026860545.1:0-19780 GCF_026571515.1 Ruditapes philippinarum | reverse complement strand
AAAATCACTTGCCCCTTATAACTGTTGGTTCAAGCTTAACCCTTTCCCCCATGAGCATATTGTGAAAAATGGCCGTTTTCACTGAAAAGCCTCCTGTTACAAGTTCAAACTGCTATGAAACTATGAAAAATGCTTCAATACTAATCAAACTTGGCACAAATGTTGACTGGACCACTGCCTTTGTAACGACATGCTCAGTCTTAAATTTCCTGTTACCATGGCAACGAGGGACATCTCAAAATTGCCAAAATCACTATTTTTGCCTCGATTTTTCCATCAAAATTTATTTCAAAGTGCTGCAACTTCTCAAGGATTGAGATAGACTCAAAGGCTTTTCCAGCGTTGGTTACACGTTACATTATGATCGACCTGGGGTCATTTTTAGCCTCTCACAAGTCCAAAATTTTCTTGGCGATGAGGGGGACTCCGCCCCCTTCAAACCCCCCTAACAGAAGGGGGCACATCCCCCTTCTGGCAACCCCCTGACGTATCTTTTGGATGGGGGGCGGCGCCGAAAAAGTGCTCATTTTTTTTAGCAACATTTCTCAAACGAAAACATGTGTTTGGGGCCCAAATAGGACATTTTTTCACTATTTGAGGCCTAAAAAAGGGGGGGGGTCGAAAGTGCGTTGTTTCGCGTATATATGTGGTAAAGGGTTAAAGTATTTGTTGAACCTTTCTGGCTTCATTATAGAAGGTCTTTGGTTCTTCTCTATTTATGCCTGAAATATTGCAGGGGGGATATTGTTTGGTCTTCCTCCCCTAGTGAATCTGGAAAGTGGCCAAATTTGATATTTTAGATTATATTCTAAATATTAAAGGTTATACATATGAGCGTCTGGATGGGTCAGTGAGAGGAGAGGAACGTTTCTTGGCTGTTCAAAACTTTAACAGTAACGATGAAACTTTTGTCTTTCTTCTGAGCACAAGAGCTGGTAATTTATAACTGGAATCATCCTACTCTGTTTACTTTAATTATACATCATTGTAGATTTCTCTCATAAAGCATGGTGCATGAGTGTAAGAAACTGATTTCATAAAAACGATATTACACTTTGATGTGACATCATTTGTGTATATACAATTCTAACACTATTGGAATTTTTTCTATATAAACAAAGAAGGCCAGAAGCATGCATTATTCTACAACAATGCACTCAATGTTCTTATTACCTCCCTGTGTATTTTTAAACCAACACATTGACAGCACCATTTTGTTTAAAAAATCTGATAAATATTAAACATTTTTTTGTCGAATTGTGTTGTGAAAACTATCTAGAATAAAAGAAAATGGTCTAACTAAGAAAATGAATCCGAACACAAATATCTTTAACTCAGTTTTTAACGTTGTACAGACGTTTAAAGTGTTGTTTACGTGACATCACAATGTAGCGCCAAACAGCAGATGCAAAAAACAATCAAATCAAGAACGCTATTTCAATGTCGAAAACGAGTTCAATTTCACACTATAGTCTTATTTCTATGCCAACTGACACCATTATACATATTTAAGGTGGACAGGGTATAAATTTGACCAGTGCTGATACTGTGATATTTGTGGACAGTGACTTTAACCCACAGAATGACCTTCAAGCTGCTGCCAGGGCACATAGGATAGGACAGTCAAGGTCAGTATTGTAATAATGGATAGGAGTCACGGTCAGTATTGTAATAATGGATAGAAGTCAAGGTCAGTATTGTAATTAGGGATAGGAGTCAAGGTCAGTATTGTAATTAGGGATAGGAGTCAAGGTCAGTATTGTAATAATGGATAGGAGTCAAGGTCAGTATTGTAATTATGGATAGTAGTCAAGGTCAGTATTGTAATAATGGATAGGAGTCACGGTCAGTATTGTAATTAGGGATAGGAGTCAAGGTCAGTATTGTTAATTAGGGATAGGAGTCAAGGGTCAGTATTGTAAATTAGGGGATAGGAGCCAAGGTCAGTATTGTAATTAGGGATAGGAGTCACACGGTCAGTATTGTAATTATATAGTAGTCAAGTCATATGTAATTATGGATAGGAGTCCAAGGTCAGTATTGTAATTAGGAATAGGAGTCAAGGTCAGTATTTGTAATTAGGGATAGGAGTCAAAAGTCAGTATTGTAAATTAGGGATAGGAGTCACAAGGTCAGTATTGTTAATTAGGTTAAAGGGTTTCGTATTGAAATTATGGTTTAGGAGTAAGGTAAGTTTTAAAATGGATAGGAGTAAAGAAAAGTATTGTAAAAATGGTAGAATTTCAAGATAAAGTATTGTAAAAGGGTTTTGGGGAGAAGGGGTTCATATTGAAATTTTAAATGGATGGGATCAAGGTCAGTATTTTTAATTTTAATGGATGGGAGCCCAAGGGTCAGAAATTGTTTTAGGGTGGAGTAAGGGTAGTTTTTGTAAAAAGGGGGGAAAAGGAAGGTCAGTTTTGGGAAAGGGAAGGAGTCAAGGCAGTATTTTTTTAAGGGTTTAAGGGTTCCAAGGTCTTTATTGGGAATTTGGATAGGGGCCCAAGGTCGTATTGAAATTAGGGAAAGGAAAAAAGGTAATTTATTTAATTAGGGAAAAGGATCGGGGTAAAGTTTGTAATTAGGGAATAGGGGGCCCAAGGTCGGGTTTTGTAAATGGTTTAAAAAAGTCAGGGGTTCAGTTTTTTAAATTTGGGGAAGGATTTAAAGGGTCAGTATTGAAATTTGGGGGAAAGTGCAATGTCAGTTTTTGAAATTTTTAGGGTTTGGGGACCCCAAGTGAATTTGGTTTGGGGTTTGGGGTAAAATCATTTTTTTAATTAAAGGGTTTGGATTTTCAATTTTTAATATAAGGAAAAGGAAGTAAGGTAAGTTGAAATTTAAAGGGATAGGAGTCAAGTCAGAAATTGAAATTTAAATGGATAGGGGGTAAAGGTTTCGGGTATTGTAATTTTTTGGATGGGGAAAAGGGTCAGAAATTGAAAATTGGGGATAGGAGTCAAGGCCCATTTTTTGAAAATTAGGGATAGGATTTAAAGGTTTCGTATTGAAAATTAGGGGAGGAAAATTTAAAGTCACTTTTGGGTAAAAAGGGGAAAAGGATAGGTCGTATTGAAATTAGGGTTTGGGATAAAGGGGTTCAGTATTGTTTTTTTAGGTAGGATTTCAAGGTCAGTATTGTAAAAAGGGTTTGGGAAAGTAAAGGTAGTATTTTTAGGGATAGTAGTCAAGGTCGTAGGGTAATTAGGGGATAGGATCAAGGTCAGTATTGAAATTTTGGGATAGGAGTACGGGTAAAGTTTTTAAATTTTAGGATGGGAAATAAAGGGTCGGATTGTAATTAGGGATAGGACCCAAAGGTCGTTTTGGTTTTAATTGGGGATAACAGGTCAGTTTTGAAATTTGGGATAGTAGTAAAGGGGTTATTGTATTTAGGGATGGGATCCGGTCATATTTTAATTATGGTTTGGGAGCCCAATCGATTGAAATTAAATGGATGGGGGTCAAGGGGGTATTGAAAATTGGGGATAGGAGCCCGGGTAAAGTATTGAATTAGGTTTGGATAAGGTCAGTATTGAAATAAGGATAGAAGTCAAGGTCTATTGAAAATTATGGTTTAAGAAAAGGTCAGTTTTTGTAATTATGGATGGGCCCAAGGGCCCGTATTGTAATTATGGATAGGTAAAGGCCCGTTTTGTAATTATGTAGGAGTAAAAGATCAGTATTGAAAGGGGGAAGTAGTCAAGGTCAGTATTGTAATTTGGTAGGAGTCAAGGGTCATTTATTGAAATTAGGGAAAGGGACGGGTTTCAGTATTGAAATTTAGGGTGGGGGCCCGAATCAGTTTTTGTAAAAGGGTGGGGGGTAAAGGGTTTAGATTGTAAAAAGGGGATGGAGTCAAGGCCCAGTTTTGTAAAAAGGGGGATGGGAGTCAAGGTCAGTTTTTTGAAATTGGGATGGGAGTCAGGGTCAGTTTTGGGTAATTAGGGTTTAGGATAAAGGGTCAGTATTGAAATTGGGATGGGAGTAAAGGGTTTCGATATGTATAAGGGATAGGATCACGGTCAGTTTTTGAAATTTGGTTTGGGAAAGCCCAAGGTCAGAAATTTAAAAGGGATAGGAGCAAGGTCATATTGTAAAAAAGGGTAGGAGCCCAAGGTCATATTGTAATTGGGTGGGGTCAGGGAGTATTTAATTGGGGATGGGATTTCAAGGTCGTATTGAAAATTGGGGTTTAAGGGGGTCAATGTCATATTGTAATTAGGGATAGGAGTCAAGTAGTATTGTAATAATGGAAGGGTCAAAAATCAGTATTTAAAAGGGTTTAGGAGTAAAGGTCATATTTTTAATTATGGATGGGAGTAAAGGGTTTCAGTATTGTAATTATGGTAGGAGTAAAGGTCAGTTTTGTAAAAAGGGTTGGGAGTCAAGGTCAGATGAAATTTGGGGGATGGGAAGTCAGGGTTTCAGAAATTGTAATTAGGGAAAAGGGGTCACGGTAGTTTTGGAATTAGGGATAGTAGTCAAGGTCAGTATTTGTAATTAGGGATAGGAGCAAGGTCCAAGTATTTTTAATTGGGGGTATAGTCAAGGTCAGTTTGAAATTTAGGGAGGATTCCCCCGGTTTCAGTTTTGTAATTATGGTAGGAGTAAAGGTCGAAATTGAAATTTGGGGAAAAAGGAGTCCCCGGTCATATTGTAATTGGGGTAGGAGTCAGGGCCCAGTTTTGAATTAGGGTAAAGTCAAGATCAGTTTTGTAATTAGGGATAGAGTAAAGGCAGTTTTGGGTTTAGGGATAGGGTAAGGCCAGTATTTGTAATTATGGATGGGAGTCAAGGTCAGTATTGTAATTAGGGTTGGGGTAAAGGCCCAGTATTGTAATTGGGGAAAATAGGATGAAAAGGGGTCAGTTTTGTAATTAGGGTTTGGAGTCACGGTCAGTTTTTGAAATTTGGGGATAGGAGCCCACGGTCAGATTGTAATTATGGATAGAATTCAAGATCGGGTATTGAAAATTGGGATAAGTCAAGGTCGTTTTGGGTTTTTAGGGATAGGAGTCACGGCCCAGTATTGTAAAAATGGATTAAAAGGTCATTTTTGTAATTATGGTGGGGTCAAGGCGTTTTGAAATTTAATGGATAGGAGTAAAGGTCGTTTTTAAAAAGGGGAAGGAGTAAAATTCCTATTGAAATAGGGATAGGATTTCACGGCCCAGTATTGTAATTTGGATAGGACCCAAGGTCAGTTTTTTTTTTTAAAATTTTTGGATAGGAGTAAAAGGTCAGTATTGAAATTTGGATAGGAGTAAAGATCAGTTTTTGTAAAAAAGGGAATTAAGTCAAATCATTTATTGTAAAAAGGGATGGGGAGTCAGGTCAGTTTTGTATTATGGAAAAGGGTAAATTTTTCAGTTTTGGGTAATTAGGGGAAGATTTAAAGGTCAGTATTTTTTTATTGATGGGGATCAAGGTTAGATTGGTAAAAGGTGGGACCCAAGGTCAGTATTGAAATTTAAGGATAGGAGTCAAGGTCAGTTTTTGAATTTTAGGGGAAGGGGTAAGGTAGAAATTTTTTAATTAGGTGGAGTAAAGGTCAGTTTTTGAAATTAGGGAAAAGGAGTCAAGGTCGTATTTAATTAGGGATGGGGAGTCACGGTCAGTTTTTAATTATGGATGGGAGTAAGGTCAGTATTGTAAAAAATGGATAGGAGAAAGGTCTTTTTTAAATTTTAAGGGATAGGAGTAAAAGGTCATATTGAAATGGGGATATAGTCAATTTCCCGTTTTTAAATTTAGGGATAGGACCCCGGGCGGGTATTGAAATTGGGGTGGGATCAAGGTCAGTTTTTGTAATTGGGGAAATGGGAGCAATGTCACTTTTTGTAAAAACGGTTTGGGGTTTCCAGGTCGAAATTGTAAATTAGGGATAGGAGCCCAACCCTCAGTATTTAATTTTTGGTTTAAGGAGTCAATTTTCAGTATTGTAATTATGGATAGGAGTCAAGGTCAGTTTTGAAATTTAAAGGGATGGAGTAAGGGTCATTTTGAAATTTAGGGATGGGGGCAAGGTCATTATTGAAAATTAAAAGGGAAATAGGAGTCAATGCCCTTTTGAATAGGGATAGGATACGGTCATTTGTAATTAGGGATAGGATAAAGGGTCAGAAATTGAATTGGGATGGGGTTTCAAGTCAGTATTGTAATAAGGGATAGGAGTCAAGGTCAGTATTGTAATTAGGTTTAGTAGTAAAGGTTTAAGTATTGTAATTAGGATGGGTTTTTAAAGGGTTGTATTGAAATTATGGATAGGAGTCAGGGGTCAGTTTGAAATTAGGGATGGGAAGCCCAAGGTCAGTTTTGGGAAATTGGGGGGTGGACCCAAGTAGTATTGAAATTGGGGATAGGAGTCAGGGGTCGTATTGAATTTGGGGGATAAAAATTTAAAAGGTTTCATTTATTGTAATTGGGGAAGGAACCCGGGTCATTTTTGGGAAATTTTGGGATAGGAGTAAAGGTCAGTATTGAAATTTAAATGGTAGGAGTCAAGGCAGTATTGTAATTGGGGATGGGAGTCAGGGCCCAGTTTTGGGTAATTAGGGTTGGGGTAAAGGGTTTCGTATTGTAATAATGGATAGAAGTAAAGGTTTCAGTTTTTTGGATAGAAATGGTGGGGGTATGCCCAAGGTCTTTGGGTAATTATGGTTTAGGAGTCACTTTTTCGGGTTTGAAATTTATGGATGGGGATTCAAGTCGTTTTGGGGGTTTAATTTGGGGAAGTAGTCATTAGTATTGAAATTTTATGGATAGGAGTCAAGGTAAGTTTTTGAAATTTAGGATGGGAAGTAAAGGGGTATATTGAAAATTATGGTAGGAGTAAAGGATCATATTGTAAAAATGGATAGGGTAAGGTCAGTATTGTAAAAGGGGATAGGGGGTAAAGGTCAGTTTGAATTAAGGGGAAAAGGAGTAAAGGGTCGGGTTTTTAAATTTTAGGGATGGAGTCCGTCAGTATTGTAATTGGGATGGGAGTAAAGGGTCAGTATTGAAATTGGGATGGAAATTTAAAGGTCGGGTTTTGTAAAAAGGGGATAGTACCCGGGTTTCAGTATTGTAATTATGGTAGGATCAAGGTCAGTATTGTTTTTTTTAAATTTGGTGGGAAATTAAAGGGTCGGGTTTTAATAAGGGATAGGATTTCAAGGTCGGGTATTGAAATTTGGGGGAAAAGGGGTCGGTCAGAAATTGAAATTTAAAGGATAGGGTAAGGTCAGTATTGAAATTTGGGGAATAGGAGCCCAATTCAGTTTGTAATTATGGAAGGAGTAAAAGATCGTTTTTGTAAAAAATGGATAGGTCCAAGATCAGTATTTAATAAGGGGTTTAGGGTAAATCAGTATTGAATTTAATGGATAGGGGGGCCCAAGGTCAGTATTGAAAATTTAGGGTTTGGAGTAAAGGGTTCAGTTTTGGGTAAAAAGGGATAGGAGTAAAAGGTCAGTTTTGGAAATTATGGATAGGATAGGTCAGTTTTGAAATTGGGGGATAGGGGTCCGGTCAGTATTGTAATTTAGGGATATAGTCAAGGCCCAGTTTTGTAATTAGGGATAGGAGTAAAGGGTTTAAAGTTTGGGTAATTAGGGTTTAGTAGTCAAGGGTCAGTTTTTGAAATTTGGGGAAAAGGATCACGGTTGTTTTGGTACTTGGGGAAAGGAGTAAATCGATTGAAATTTTGGGGAAAAGGGGTCACGGCGTATTGAAATTAGGGGTAGTCAGGGGAGTATTGAAATTAGGGATGGGAAATTTTGGTCATTTGAATTTGGGGATAGAGTCAAGGTCAGAAAATTGAAATTTGGATAGGAGTCAAGGTATTTATTGAAATTGGGAAAAGGGAGTTAAGGTCGGGATTGTAATAAGGATAAAGTAAAGGGTCAGTATTGAATTAGGGATGGAGTCAGGGGCAGTATTGAAATTTAGGGATAGGAGTCAAGGTATTTGAAATTTTAGGGATAGGACCCAAAGGGTCAGAAATTGAAATTTAGGGATAGGATCACGGTCGTTTTGAATTGGGGATAGTAGTAATCATATTTTTTAAATTAGGGTTTAAAAGTCAAGATAGTATTGTTTTTAATATAGAGTCATGTCACTATTTAAAAAGGGATGGAGCCCAGGTCATTTATTTTTTAATTAGGGAAAGAGTCAAGGTAGTATTTAATTATGGTTTATTTAGTAAAGGTTTCAGTATTGTAATTAGGGAAAGTGTAAAAGGTTTCGTATTTTTAATTTAGGGATGGGAGTAAAGGGGTCAGTTTGAAATTGGGGATTAGTCAATGTCAGAAATTGTAAAAGGGATAGGAGTAAAGGTCAGTATTGTTATTAGGGATGGGAAAGTCAAGGTCATATTGAAATTAGGATAGTAGTCAAGGTCAGTATTGTTATTAGATTAGAGTAAATGTCCATTTGTAAAAGGGGAAAGGGGAAAGCCCAGGGTATTTAATTGTAATTGGGGATAAAAGGTAAAGGTTTCCAGTATTGTAATTATGGATAGGGTAAAGGGTCAGTTTTGAAATTAGGGATAGTATAAAAGGCAGTATTGAATAATGGTGGGGAGTCAAGGTCAGTTTTGGGTTAATTTTTTGGGGGGGATGGGAGTAAAAGGTCGTATTTAAAATTATGGATAGAGTCAAGGTCAGATTGAAATTTTGGGGGATAGAGTAAAGGGTTTCAGTATTTTTAATTGGGGATAGGTCAGGGGTCTTTTTAATTTTGGGATGGAGCCCAAGGTCAGAAATTGTTATTAAGGGGGGATAGAAATTTTATACTGAAATAAGTTTCAATTTTTTTCATACATGTATTTGAATTCTTTGAATATTCAATTTCTTTTAAAAAGTTATACATGTATAAGTGGTCAAAACTTTGTTGTCCAAATACTGGTACAGTTTAATTCAACTATAAAATGTTTTAGAAACTGCTGAATTAATTTTAACATTATATGGCCTTAAGTGAGAGATTTTCTGTGAGATATATATACTTAGAGTTATATGATATTCATTTGTATTTGGTATAAAGCATTGGTTGAATGTTGAGAATAGTAACATGTTCATGTATGCGATTATTAATTAACCATAAGCTTGCTGGTTACATCAGATTCTACCATTGTGACCAGCACAGACCAAGATCACCCAGCACAGCACATCTGAATGAACTGATCCTGGTCTGCACTTAGAGCTTTTCAGTTAGTACTTATTTTGAAAAAAGTACTGTACATATTTGTTTGTTTTTCATGTAACAAAGATCGAAATATATTTCACTGAGTGAACACCAGATGCAATATTTTACAAGTAACATACCATTTATTTAGACATTTGATTTTATCCACATTAAAATATAGTCTTGCTTTTTTTTAAAAAAATGATATTTTGAATTTCACTATCCGAAAATATTGGGGAAAAAACATAAAATTTGAACTTAATTTTACAGACCAGAAAAGGTTCAGATTGGTCAGAAAGAATACAGTGAAGAGTTTTTCAAAGAGAGCGAAGAAAACTAGAGTTAACTAGAAGTAATAAAAAAAGGAGAATTCTCACTGGGGCATCTAAACAAGCTCTTTATTTTAAAAAAAAAGGGACAGATAACATTTCAGTTTGTATCGCTGCCCCTTTGTAAACTTGCTCATAATGATATCCATTTTAATAACAGCTTCTGAGATTTTAGCTTGCAGCCATTTATACTGGGCCATAAATATCATGAGTATATAGAAGATATTGAATGAGTGTAAATTCAATACTGAATTTATTGCATGAGTTGAATAGATTTATATTATGCAAGCCTCTGATGAGCTGAAGTTCAATAAATTGGTAATGAACCTACACAAATATAATATTCTATTTATCAATTCTCAAAATAAAGACTGTTTAAAGTGAAAAAGAGTCAATTATAATCAATGCGCCTATAGTGTAATGCTAACATTTAGTGCGTCTTTACCTTATGTTTGTATAACGCAAATGACGTCAATTCAAAATATATGCATGGCTGTGCAATACCATTTTTACGGAGTCACAAAAGCGGCACAGGTGTGTGATAAAAGGATAAGTATATGGTTAAGTAGTTTAAAAATTCATTTTTTACCCCAATAAAACTAAAGTTACTATATTTAAATTTTATTTGGAAAATTTTTGTTTTTTATATTTTTTTGGGTTTCATTTTTTTTTCGCTTCAGGATATACTAAAAAATGGAGTTGAGAAATTTTAAGTGGTAACCCCTGGAATGATGTTGACCCGGATTTCAAGGCCATTCTTGGACCTACAGCAGACGGTGAATGGCAGCCCGAGGAAACAAAAGTGGATGAAGAAGCTAATGGATCTGAGGTGAGTGTTAATCCATTCTGATTGGTTGTTTTGCTAGTAAGCCAGGTTTTGGCAAGGAAAAAATGGTTGTTAAATTGATGTAAACAGTATGGACAAGCTGGCATAAACAATATCTTTTGTACACAACTTCTACATTTTTTATAGGATTACAACCAAACATTTACAGAATTATTTCACAAAGTGTTTCTGTTTTGTGACTCTTTCATGTCCATTGTTCATTATTTCATGTTTTATGAAAATGTTAAATTTTGAAGAGGTGAACAAAGTGTTTCTTATTATTACAAGGATGAAGGTATATTAGAGGATGCGCCACAGACTATGTACATGTTTGAGGGAACTGACTACTCCAAGGAGCCTACTGCAGCTGATAAAAAAGCCTTTGATGAACTGCTTGAAGGTATTTCCTATATGTTTAAACATTCAAATGATAATTTCCTATATGTTTAAATATTTATTTGATCATGTATGTAGCAGATTTGACAGCTGTAATAGGTATGAGTGCATGACTATTTTAGGCATGGGGTTTTCAGTCACATTGATGGGTAATTTGATTATTTTAGGCATGGGGTTTTAACTCACATTGATTGGTAAATTTACTATTTTAGGCATGGGGATTTAATTCATATTGATAGGTAATTTGATTATTTTAGGCATGTGGTTTAAGTCATATTTATGGGTAATTTGATTATTTTAGGCATGGGGTTTTAAGTCACATTGATGGTTGATTCATTCAGCATTATAGTTTTACGCTTTACCTTGTGTGGAAAGATCCACTGATAACCTTCCTAATATACATTTATTATTTTTGGCCAAGTGACTAACTACCCAAGTAACTTCACAGGAAAAAAAGTTTTCATAAATATAACATGTATTGGCACTAACATCAGTGAGGATGAAATTCAAGTAAATCACTATAGTAAATGGATGTACACTGTAAGTTTTTTTTTTTTTTTTTTTTTTTTTTTTTTTTTTTAATTTTTCAGCAAACATATGTTGCCCATTTATTTTCCCGTAATTGGTGCAGTGGGGTCGGAGGAGCCATCCCCTACTGTACCTTTTACATTATCCAATTCATGACATATATCCATCATACTATATTTTAAAACATTTAAGTGACATTAAGCTCTTTTTTTTTTTCAAAAGTCAAGTTAGATTTATTGACTATTTAAATTTCATTATTGAAAATAATAATGGTGTTTGACAACAGTTGATATAAGAAAAGTTTTGGGATAAAATATATATCTGCCTAAACATAAAGACTGTCCCATACTTTTTATTAAGTATAATTTTTCCCTCTAACCAGTTATTTTTTGAAACTCTTCTTTTATCTTTAGAGGAATCACCATTCGTTATGCGTCTGCATAAGAAAAAAAAAATAAACAATAAATAATAAAGATAAACTTTTAAAAGAAATAAAGAATATTGAGTCCCATCCTAACACTAATTGATGAACTTTTAGGAAAACAAAAGAAAAGAAAACTTTTTAGATTTACGGAAAGAAAAAACATGGAATGGTGTATTTATAAGATCAAGAGCTAAAATGGATACAAGAAGGAGAGAAACCTACAAGATACTTTTGCCAATTTGGAAAACAGAAATTATGTCTCAAAATTTATGAATTCTTTAATAACAGAAACAGGAAAACATTTTACAAAAACAGGAAGAATTACTTACAGAAACAAAGAGGCATTATGAAAATTTATATTAAATTCAAAAAAAATACTGAAACAGTGTGTTTAAGTCAAATTTTGTATAATTACTGACATACCAAAATTACTAGATAATGAGAAACAATCTATTGAGGTGCCCTAACTTACAATGAAATGTTGAAATAGTCTGAAACGCATGTCAAATAATACAAGTCCAGGCAATGCATGGTTTTTACTGTAGAATTTTTTTAAATTTTTCTGGAATGATTTAGGTATAGTTTTTTTAGTTAGATTCAATTAATCATTCATAATAACATAGGTGAACTGTCAGTTAAACTCAAAAAACAAGGTTTTATAACCTTTCGCATTCCAAAGGAAACAAAGATAAATTCCTACTTTGAAAAATTGGAGAACCAATTTTTCACTACTAAATTATTCTTAATAAAATTGCCATCTTCTTCAATAGCTTTTCGCATAAAAATATTTTAGGAAAAGATCATTAACGATGACCAAAACAGGGCTTTTTACCCGGAAGGACGTCATTGGCGACAAATATAAGATTAGGTTTATGATCTCTTGGTTCTACTCCGGAAAGAATAATATACCTGGATTGTACTATTAATAGATTTTGCAGCTTGCTTTGATTTACTTTTTCCTGGAAAAATTTATGCCATTCAAGTTTTAGATTTTTTAATTTTTTGGACCCTCTGTTAGATTCAAGGATTTCAAACTTTTTTATAACAAATTATAAAAGTCTGTGTTATTGTTAATGGTCACATGTTCAGATTCCTTCTCGCGCTACAAAGAGGCTGCCGTCAATTGATGCTCTTGTCTTCCCTACCTGTTCATTCTTTGCGCAGAAATCCTGTCAATATTGATAAGAGATAATAATAATTAAAAAGGAATTAGTTTAATGGTACAGAGTATAAACTCTCTCAATATGCTGATGATACTAGTTTATTCTTAGATGGCACGTCAGAATCATTAAAAAACACAATGTTAACTTTAAAATTTTATGTCAAACATTTCAGGCCTTTAATATAAATATGGAGAAAACAAAAGTAATTTGTTTGGGTCAAAAAAAATACAGTAGCACAATACTTTGTCCCAGAATACAATTTATCATGGGGAGATAACTTTTTTCACACTTCTTGGAATTAAATTTTTCAGTAGATTTATCTGATATAGTTGATATTAATTATGAAACAAAAATTGAGGAAATTAAAAAGTTTTTTGCTTGCTAGTCAAAAAGAGTTTTAACAGCCACTCGGCAAATTAGTGGTTATTAAAACCCTTGCTTTGTCAAAATTAAATCATTTGATTTTGAGTATTCCTAACCCACCACTAGCAAAAATAAATATTATCCAGCAAATGTTTTTCAATTTTCTATGGAGTGATTCAAGAGATAAGGTTAAAAGAAATATTATATCACAGGAATACAAGTTTGGAGGGCTTAAGAATGGTTTGATCTCAAGTGTTTTATGTTATAGTTTAAAAGCAACATGGCTAAGAAGACTGTTGACAGTTAATTGTAATTTTTTTACATATTGTTAAAAGTGCATGCCCTTTGTTTAAATACATATATAAGATGGTACAGATTATGCAAGGGAATACAATTACATCAAGAAATTAAATGCCTTTTTGGGAAAGATGTGCCTTTACAGTTTTTTTTTAATTTTCTTTCAAATGTAGAGGTGAATTCTTGTTCAGCAAAGTTACTCAGTCAAATTTATGGCATTAAACCCCCAGATGGGCATTTATAAAGTTAGCAGGATCTAGTGTTTGTTATAACAGATGGGTATCTAGGGGAGTATATTTTTAGGGGACCTTATCAATCAAGAAGGGAATTTTACACCTTGGCCAAAATTTTATTAGATATTCAATATTAGAACAAATTATTTTGGAATATCAAAGGTTTTCTTGCCAGTAAATGATTTCCTTTTTGAATAATAATATAAGACATTTACCTAAGAAATCATTCAATAATCCACATTCCTTTAGGTTTGGCTATTATAAATAAAGATAAAAAAAGGATGCAGATCTATATATAGAATGATAAAAAAGAAGGAAGAATACCCAAATTCATTGCAAAAAATGGAAAAATGAATTATATAAGTTTAGGCGATATGAATAACTTGAATTTCAATTTAATATATAGTAATGTTTTTTTTAGAGTAACAAAAGACCCAAAATTGATCTGGTTTCAATACAGAATCAACCATAGAGTTTTAGCCACAAACTATCTTCTTAAAAAAATGAATATTATTACAGAAAATGACTGTACATTCTGCAACATGAGCCAGAAACTTTAATACATTTGTTTTGTAATTGTTGAAACTATTAAACAATTTTGGCAACAATTACAATCATATATCAAAGAAAAATGTAATATAAATTTCACTAATTGGAGTTAATTTTGATATCTTATTTGGGAATGTTAATATAAACATCATCCTAAATAAGATTATTTTGCTAGCGCAAAACAGTACATATACTATAACAGATTGAAGAAAATAAGGCCTTCTTTGGAAATTTTTAAGAAACAAATAGTTTCTATTTATACTACTGAAAAAATACAGTGCCAAACAGCTGTTTCAATATGAAAAATTTGAACGCTCATGGGAAATGTTTAAAAAAATTTAGTAAGTTAGTGAGACTATGTAATTATTGAATTTTTTAAAGTAGTAGACACCCCTTGTTTTTAATTATTAATATTATTAAAGACACTCTACTTACCTGACAGACCTTCCATCAGTGACCTCTACTAATATTTAGAGAATATTAATAACTTGGAAGTAAATCCTCCAAGTTTACACCAACAACCTTTTCTTTTTTACTTTTTAGAGAAGACTTATATAGGTAAATGAAAACATTTTCCTCTGAATTAGATGAATTCTAACCTCAAACTTGTTTTTGCCTTTTCCATATACCTGTTGCTTTATTAAATTCAATAACTTACATGAATATGCAACATTGCTGTGTAGTAATATCTTTAGTATTTTGTTTTAAAATGAGGTTATTTTTACTTTGTTTTTTTTGTAGATATAATTCGAATATAAAGGAAAATGTAAATTCAGCAATAGACTACTTTAAAAATTCACAAAAACCCCATTTTAGCTATTAATAATTATTTTAGCATATCAATATTGTATCTATTTAGTTAAAGTGACATTATGCCCATCCAAAGCAAATAGTGAATATAAACAGTGAAAGTTGAAATACATTTTTGCCATGATTCGTCTCAGTTTTTCAATATATTCCATAACTCTTATGGCTCAAGGAACATTTTGGAGATGTACATGTAAGTTGCTACATCTCTTATAAACATTATGTCAATGTTATAAATTCAGTATAATTGTTTATATTTACCAGCTGAGAAAGCAGTATTGTCAGAGAAGCTGGCAGAAGATAGACCAAGTCGTTTAAAGCGTCAACCTCTGTCTGTATTTATGCCAGGTCTACCAGATGTTCTGAGAAAACCCAGGAAGAAATTGACACCAGAAGAGCTGGCTGAGAGAAAGAAAAAGGTTGTTCAATGATGTTTTTTCTACTTAATGCCCCACCATTCACTGTTATTCAGTTAATATTATACAAATTATTATTTCTTTGAGCTTAGCCAAGAAGGCTGACCTAAAAATTCTTTATAAAAATAAGTACACTTTCATCAAAAGCATGGGTTTTCCCATAATATTTTATAGTTTTCATTCCTGAAATACTGTATTATGTTTATTTACTTTATATTTATATAATAAAGATAAGTAATAGTGGGTTAATGCACCTCTTTCTATGTATTAACTTCAGCAGAACCAGGACACATTTAAATCCCCAGCCTACAAGATGAGGATTTTATGAAAGTCTGAGGGCTTCTACAGATGTTCATGCATAAAAAAGTGCATTAGAGCCATTCCTGCATAAAATTTTATGTCTGATTCAGTAACTTCAAGCTTTTACTTTGTTTTTCGTATAAAAAAAAACAATTTGGATCATAGTAAAATACATGCAACAATGTTGCGTGCTCACATGATTTTATGTTAATGCATGTTTTCTGTAAATGTATAGATGTCTGCACTATTTTTTTTTTATTTTTTTTTTTGCAAGAATAGCTAATAATGTAATTTATCATAATACATGTATAACTATGTCTTTGAAAATTCCAGAGAACTTTACATAGTGATGTATCATTTGGTTTCATAAAACTGTATTTAATGGTACATCTAATGCATGATATGTGTTCTTTGACAGTATACAATACAATGAAACTGAAATGGTCACTTATAAAACTAACAATCAGTCTTTACAACAAGATATATACTAAGTATGATACATTATTACAGCGTGAAGAAGCCGCAGCAAAGAGAGCTAAAGAGGCAGAAGAAAGAGAGATGAGGCGGGCACAAGAGCAAAGAAAAAGGAGGTACATTGTACATGTATCACTGTCAAGTGGATTAATTTTCTCCCATCAGATTTTCACGTTTTTCATAGCATTTTTATGTCTATTGACACTCCCAATATATTTAAATTTCAAGTTGTACATTTGTTTAACATTTAGTGTCTTTCTTATACCTTATATTAAGTGTTTAAAGTTTTTGCATTATTTAAGAAACAAAACAATTGATCTTTTATGAAACTGATATTAATTCTTGTTTTTGCTTAACATAATGAAGTAAAAAAATGTTCAAAAGGATTTTTATACGGGGAATCAAAGGCTTTGCGGTCCCAGGATTTGGTTTGCCCGTCTATAGACTACATGTGTATATTTATAAAAAATCAAATAACAAAAAGTCAAAGAATATATAGATTTGTATACCTATCAATGAAATTCTCAGTGTCAGTTCTAGTTGGGCGCCGCCATTTTCCGATAATGAACAATCACAACTTTTCAGATTAATAATAGTTGTGGATTATTCCGAGGGAAAACAGAAGCGGTGCTTAAAATACTGAATGACACCTTTAAAAACAGAAAAATGAACTTTTTTTTTTAATCAACTTTCCCGTTCAAAGGCTTTGCCTAATTTCATATACATATGAGCCGTGTCGTGACAAAACCAATGTAATACGTTTGCAACCTGCATGGATCCGGACCAGCCTGTGCATCCGAGCAGTCTGATCAGGATCCATGCTGTTCGCTATCAGGTTCTCTACTTGTTAAAGGGTTTGTAAGCGAACAGCATGGATCCTGATCAGACTGCGTGGATGCACAGGCTGGTCTGGATCCATGCTGGTCGCAAACGCATTATGTTGGTTTTGTCGTGACACGGCTCATATAATGTTTATTATAGAGAGGAACTGTGGAAGAAGAATGATTACAATTCATGTAATGTAGAGATTGACGAGACCTCAGATGATGATGAAGGAATGCTAGATGATGACGATATATCAGGGGATGTAACTCCACATGACATACGTTATGTACTAGGGGATGTAACTCATCCAAAGAAAACTGACAGAGAAAACAATATTATTGTCCATTGTGCAGGTTTGATGTGTTTATTTGATGAGAATTTTGATGCCAGGAGATTTTTTTCATTGATTGCAGTCATTGTTTAATGATTGGCCTAGATCTTTTCCGAATTAGAGGAAAATGTAATATGAATATATTGTGTGACTCCTCTAGTGTACCGATTAAATTTACAATTATATCAATATATTTGACCGAAAAACTATTAAAAATGTTTGCTGACATGTTAAGACATTGTTGTAAAAAAATATTTGTTTAAATGTCAGTATATTGTTATAGATGATTCTGGAAACTGGGGTACTGGAGGTTTATTCTCGGCACTGTCAGCCCGATCATCTACACCAGAAGACCAGTATACACTAGCTGGTAAAATGCAGGGTAAGTGTTATATGAAATAGGGAAGTTGTTACTCAGAGAACTCGATAGTAGCTGATCAGCTCTCAGCCTTTGACAAGTATAAATTGGTAAATTTTCAGTGTTTAAAGTTTTTTTATTGAATGTGTGAAGTTAATTTTTGTGTCCAAAGAAAAGCTGTTTGTAATAGTCTTAGGAGCATCCTAATTTAATTTATTCAGTTGTATGGAAGTGATGTTCAGAGCAGGTGTTAAATACTGAAACATAATTTTAGTATTTGGTATGGTGTCTGAATGAAATGGAATCCATTTTTATTAACATAACATTAAAATATATGGACATTAGATATAAGTTTTGTGAAGGATAACTTATGTGTAGAAAATTTTAATGCATATATTTTGACAAATAAAGAAAAGACAGGTATACAGAGAACTCTCCCTTGAAATTTTTTTTTTATCTTAATGTATTGTCACTTATTCTAATATACATATATATATATATATTGTAACAGATTTAGCTCTTGGAGACTGTCATATGGTACCTTTTGATGCTGGTTCCAGCAGTAAAGACAGCAAGGACTGGGTATATATATTCTGTTATGTTTATTCCATTCTTTGTTCCCTGCCATAGGATTTTGTTATGTAACTTGTTATGTCATATTGAATCAAATTATTGTTCATATTTAATGGACGTTTTAGCCTATCCATGAAAATCATTTTAATTATAGGTAAACCATTAACATACATGAATAAATATAATGTTACTTATAAGTTCCAGATACTGAATGTACTCATTATACAGATACTTAAGAAATGTAAATATGTTTTGATTAATAAAAGTCACATTTTCTGTATAAACAAGAATTTTAACTCTTGATATATTTGTTTAACTATGTAACTACATGTATATAACTTCACTGTTAGACAGATTTTAAGTTTGTTTGTATTGTCAATTTTTCATTTATTTTACAGGTAGCACTTATTATAGCCCAACATCGAGACAAGAGGAACAACGTGTCTGGTATAAAATTGTCTGCCCTCAGATATGGACTAGAAAAAGTCTATGTGAAGGCGAAGGAAAACAATGGTGAGTTATTACCTTTGATTAAAATGTAATGTTGTCTTAAAGCATACTTCTGATGTCAATTTCACAACCTTTTCAGAGACAAGTTGCACTGGCATGCTTAGGATGACGTAATTTTACCTTTATGAATGAAGTTGTAATTTCATACGCTGTTCATAGTTGTAAGAAAATAGTTCAGGGTGTAATGACATAAATTTCCATGGAAAATTATTTTATTAAGGTAAAAAGAATTTAAAATTTAATGGAATATGGTAGAATATGCAAGAAAAAATGTCTGACATATGTTTGCAGTTTGGATGGAATACCCGTCCCCCGAGGGAAGGATATTTCGATCTGAACAGCAACATATGACATATATTATTAATCTAGTAGGTTATATTAACATCAAGTCAAGCTGTTATTTATATATTGGTCAAGAGCTTTAAACTGTTATCATTTTATTAATTTCAGCAAGTGTACATCTGCCTCGTATTGGACACACTACTGTAGGTTTTAACTGGTATGGGACAGAAAAACTCATCAAAAAACATCTAGCCTCAAAAGGAATTCCTACGTATATGTATCCTTATATTATAAGTGTTTGATCATACTTTGTAAGTAATCTGAATAGACACTTGATTTCAGTTAGGGGATCCTAAAACCATTGTTTTGCTTATCAAGCTGCCTGTTTGCAGAAAGTAGGTTAGAATTGGACTACTGTTTCTCATTAGGTATGACCAGAAAAATGTCTATATTTTTGACTGTTGAAAACTGTGCACAATTAAAATATTTATCCAAACAAAAAATCTTAATATATATTTATCCATGTTTACTAGTGTATTACATTTGAAATTAGACTAAAAGGTAGTACAGTATTGCTTACGAGCCCTGAGTACTCATAGTCTGGGCCACTTGGTAGCGCTGTTGAGGT